>NC_060209.1:208907500-208917500 GCF_021130785.1 Homalodisca vitripennis
ACGCACGCACATGTTTTGTGCTCTCTGTAACTTAGTAAATTAACGTATAATTTACATCACAATAAGCGGCCAAAGAATAATCAAAAACAGGAAAAATTAAGGACATAACTAACAACTTTTTAACATAAACAGGTGGGTTAAAGCACAATTTCTTAAATTGGTACAAACTAACTGTAAACTCTTTTATGGACATAATTTACTTGATCTGTCCATGATAAAGAATTATTTATCCTTATTCCTAAATTAATTACAGATTTCTGGTATTCCAGATCTTCTCCATCTATTTTAAACTCGTGTAATATTTTCTAAATTTAATTGTGACAACAGTCCTTTGGAGTACCAAAGATGATTGGCTTACATTTTGAAATATTCAGATTAAGACCATGATCACTGCACCATTTAAATAACACTTCCAGATCAACATTCATCATATTAAACAGCATCATCAATTTTAATCAATGTCACAATTAATATACAAACTGCATATCATCTGCATAAAGCAACGATCTACAAAAAAACAATTGGTTCATTTATTCTGTTTATATACAATGAGAACAATAGAGCAGACAAAGTGGAACCTTGGGGTACACCAACTGAATTTTAATTTCCAATCTGAAAAGGTAACCATTTTACAGTCCTAATTCTTTGATACCTGTCACTCAAGTACGAATCAAACCAAATCTATGACTACTTCACTCAAATTGTATGATTTAAGAATAGAAAGCAACAATTTATGACTGACACAGTCAAAAGCACGACGACTGAAATCTAAAAAGCATTAAAATTGTCAAGTTTTCTCTTGTCTATAGCTGATCTTATGTCGTCAGTAATTTTAATTAAAGCGGTCTGAGTACTATATGTGATTTTCTGTAACCTGATTGATACTTATAAAGAATATTATTTTCATTTACAAAATCACACAATTGTTTGTAAACTAACTTATCAGCGATCTTGCCCAATACACATAAAATTATTAATTGATCTGTAATGCCTATACTCCAGCGGTATTGTCTACTTTAGGCAATGGTAATATCAAAGACTTCTTCCCACTGTTTTCGGATATACTCCATTTAGCAAAGAAAAAATTTAAAACATAACATAAAACATACTTAATTTCATCATAAATTATTCTAATGAAACTTAAGTTGAATTCCATCATCATCCCCGATTGCGTTAGAAACGAGATGTCTTGTAAAACTTTCAAAAATACAATCTACAGTGACTTCCCTAAAACTAAAACTTTATATTCCTAGCTTGAAACACATGTCTCTGGTTATTATAAAACTCAACAAGGTTATTATTTATATTATTGCTAATACCACAAAAAATAATCATTTTAAACTATCTATATTATATTTACGACTGGGTCTGCGATAAACTTTTTACGCTCCTTTCCACCTCCATTATCTCGAAACTAATAACCTTCCACAGATCTTTACAATTCTTATTGGTTTGAAATAACGTTTGAAAATACTGATTCCTTCCATCTCTTAAAAAGCCTTTTTATTCCTATATCGGAGAACTCTATAATTCTCCCATATTGTAACATTTTTTAGTCCTTAAAAAAAAAACGTTTGTACAATACATCTCTTTGTGACATTAAATCTTTTAATTCATTAGTAATCCAAGGACAACAAGTCTTGCGTCGTTTTCGTTGTGATATTTTTTCCTCTCTGGCACATGTTTGTTATAAAGCTCTTTTATATTTACTACTTAATATTTCTACTTTATCATCAATAGAATCGCTTAAGTACAAAATCATTCCAGTTCAAACGCCTAAACATTCTCCTCTTTTAAGACTATCTATCGATATATTCTTAAAATCTCTCACCATCACAGACTCCTTATTTGACACAAGTTTCATCTTTAAAAATTAATTTCTAAAATAGATCAAATCATGATATGAGATACCAGACACTGGTTCTTGACCAAAAGTTTTAACTCTACAAACATCATTACATATAATTAAATCAAGCCAAGTGTCTGATCTTGGTAGGTGAAAAGTAGGCTCCAACGGCAAAACAGATAAATTCAAATTGCTTATTAAATTTAACAACTCGTCCCTATCATAAAAAAAATACCTCTCTGGCACTCAAATCTGTATTTAAAATCTCTCCTACGATGACTACATTATTATAAATTGGTTTAATAAATTGCGCCTAGGTGGACATTAAACAAAAATTCAGAAATGAAACCAATTTTCGGAGGCCTATAAAACTATACATATAACAACAACTTCCAACCCTTGAGATATTTCCTTACAATTAAATATTCTGGCTTAACGACAATAAATTGCCTGTGACGTTGCTAAAAACTTTGTAACCAAGTGACTTCTTTATATATAATAAACACCAATACCTCCTCCCTCTTTATTTTCTCTATCGTGTCTTATAAAATTGTAACCTATCAATATTGTATGGTTGGGACAAAACAAAACAGGTTTCAAAAATGTTTCAGTTTATTGCAACTATATCAAACAAATTATTGTGAAACAAAATAAATCGATAAAGAAAGACTCTTTGTGTACTAACAAATTTTCAACATTAACATGAGCTATTTTTTACACATTTTCTCCGAGCTATCAAATTTTTTCTTTCAAAACTTTGCTACAAGAGAGATATTTCTATTAGAATCTGACATAAGACAATCTATTTGAGGCTACAAACAAACAACACCGTACACCAACACAATGAGACAATATTTAAAACGGATAACCAAATAAATAAATCAAACTTAAAACACATCCGTTTTTCCACACATATCATAAATAACTACTACATTAATAACACATTTTTCCAAGGCTTTTTGCTGAGCTAGTCAAGCCAGCTTTTGTAAGTCATGTCTCCTCCATTGATTCAAATTACAACAAATCGATCACCTTCATTTTACGCATAAAGATACGTCCATTTTTAAACCCAACAGGAAGGTGTACAACTTGTCCCGCTTTGACTTTACGGGCTTCATTGAGGAGTTTCCCGCTTATCCTGAGTAAGGGCTGTCATTAGCATTGATATAAATATCGGTAACCCCGTCGAACCCCCTTACCGTCGCGTCCCCCTCCATGAACCAAGGTCCTCTGGAATTCACGTTCCTTTTCTGTTTACGTTTATTGTAAATACAACTGCTCCCTTTAATCAAGTTTGCCGCAGGAAGGAAACGCACAACAATAAATACCGCCCACCAGCCCTGTCTAGCCGGAAGTCTCACACCCACAGCAGCATACTATTATAATCTGTAGCAAATTATCTATCATTTCCTCTTGATAATATCAAAGCCCCCCCAAATTTTTTTTTTTGGCAGACAGCCCCTCGCTGCTTAATAATGTCTCATAACCATATTTCCTTCCTACCTTTTCTTCAATGGGACGGGACGCGCAGCCGTTTGATTTGCTAACCCACATTGTCCCCTCATTGCTTTGTTCCAATTGATTTACTCTTTTAGGTCCACAAATTTCGTTTATTTCTTTTTTAAATTACAACTGTTTCCTGACTTATGATACTCAAAATTCTTTGGACTAACTGGGTCACATTGTTTCCAATAGATTTTGATACTCTCGTCCCCATTATCTCCTGAACCAATGTAGAGTAGATTTCAATGAAGGGAATTTGGCATAACTGCTTTATTTTTTTGATTAAACCTCAAGACCGAAAACCTCTTAATACCATTTACCCTTGAGAATATCAGGAAAGTGTAATATGTCTCTTCTCTTGTCTTACAATCTTGCCTAATGTAGTTATCAACATTTGTCAATGAGTCCTGTCATGGGGATAAGGCCAAAAAACGGGGACTAATCTTACTCTGCGGCAGAATAAGGGCCGCGTCTACTGCTTTCTTATCTAACAACCGCTGACGGTCTTGAAACAATGCAGACAGGACCACAAACCAAAGTTTTTTTCTATTCTTTAAAAAACATTCCGTGTCTCGGTCATTTGTCCATTTTCTAATTACATTTAAAAATCGAAAACACTTTACGCAACATAATAACTGCATTGTGCTCTATGATCTAATGCGTATTAAAAGGACAATAGCCCCCTTTTATTACATGTATTGGCATAATAAATGTCCTTTTTAGTTACACCCGATACTCAAGAGTAGTTACTGGAATACTGAATCGGTCCTCGGGCAACCAACCCTGTTTAAAAAAACAAAGGCCTTTTCTTTTCTCACTTACATAGGCGTTTTAACTGGATGTGGCATCTCCTCTTGTACTTTTCTTTCTTATCACCAAATAACTCACACTTATCCAGTTAAACTTGATTAGACAATGGATGATGTGGTAATCATAATCAGGATCTCGGTAAGGTTTCCTGCACATCCCCAAAATGAAAAAAATCCTCTACTACTCAAGTACAATATTTTAAAATTTCTCTCTCCTGTAGATCAATAACCTGAGTCACACTATAAACACTAAAGTAAAACACTGCATTTTTACTATTACCATTAATACTTCACAACAATAACACAATTACAACTTTAATTATAAATTATTAATCTCTCCTCCAATAACGAGATAGTAGAAGCAGGTAGCGCAACAGAGGCTTCCCACGATCCTATACTCCACATGAGGGACAGGCAGGGCGGGCCGCGGCCAGGACAACTGAGGAGAGAGAGAGAGAGAGAGACTGACGGAGGAGAGAGAAGAGAGAGGATTAGAGAGATGAGAGAGAGTGGAGGAGAGACGAGACAATTGACAAACTCTCGTTTATTATTACCCTAGCCTTTGGTTTGGGAACTCGTATGGTCCACCTCCCGCTCTCACCAAGACATGGGGACTTTCAAAAACTTTGCACAAATACAGGAAATTATTATACAATTGTAGATTTGTGGCAATTATAGTTAACCTTTAATCAGAATTAACCTAAACTATTACATCTCGTTTTAACTACATTTAACATTAAACTACAAATAAATGATTTTCACACTTAACACTCGGATATTCTTCTAAAATTTATAATAACACTTTGAAGTTTAGCTCATCATAAAAATTTTTTTTTTCATTTTACTTAAAATTCCGTCAACAAAATGTTATTAATTCAACTAATATCCTATAAATAATCCTTTCCTTAATAATTCCTCTTCTGAGTTGTTTAATTTTACGAAAATATATCAATAACTTAACACTATTTCTTGAAATAGAGAGAGAGAGAGAGAGAGAGAGAGAGAGAGAGAGAGGAGAGAGAGAGGAGAGAGAGAGAGAGAGGAGAGAGAGAAGACGAGAGGAGAGAGAGAGAGGAGAGACGAGAGAGAGAGAGAGAGAGAGAGGAGAGAGAGAGAGAGAGAGGAGAGAGAAGAGAGAGAGAGAGAGAGACGAGAGCACGACGAGAGTGAGCGAGAGAGAGAGAGAGAGAGAGAGAGGAGAGAGAGAGAGAGAGGAGAGAGAGGAGGGAGAAGAGAGAGAAGAGAGAAGGAGAGGTGAGAGAGAGAGAGAGAGAGGAGATAGAGAGAGAGAGGAGAGAGAGAGAGAGAAGAGAGAGAGTAGAGAGAAGAGGAGAGAGAGAGGAGGAGGAGAGAGAGAGCGGAGAGAGAGAGAGAGAGAGAGGAGAGGAGGAGAGAGAGAGACGAGGAGGAGAGAGGAGAGAGAGGAGAGAGGCGAGAGAGAGAGAGAGAGAGAGAGATGAGGAGAGGGAGAGGAGAGAGAGAGAGAGGAGAGAGAGAGAGAGAGTGAGAGAGAGAGAGGAAGAGAGAGAGGAGGAGAGAGAGAGAGAGAGAGAGAGAGAGGAGAGGAGGAGAGAGAGAGAGATGAGAGATGAGAGAGATGAGAGATGAGAGAGAGAGGAGAGAGAGAGAGAGAGACGAGAGAGAGAGAGGAGAGAGGAGAGGAGGGAGAGAGAGAGAGAGAGAGAGAGAGAGAGGAGAGAGAGGAGAGAGAGAGGCGAGAGAGGAGAGAAGAGAGAGAGAGAGAGAGAGAGAGAGCTGGAGAGAGAGAGAGAGAGAGAGAGAGAGAGAGAGAGAGAGAGAGAGAGAGCGAGAGAGAGAGAGGAGAGAGAGAGACGAGAGAGAGAGAGAGAGAGAGGGAGAGAGAGGGGAGAGAGAGATAGAGAGAGAGAGAGAGAGAGAGATGAGAGAGAGAGAGAGAGGAGAGAGAGAGAGGAGATGCAGAGAGAGAGAGGAGAGAGAGAGAGGAGAGAGAGAGAGAGGAGGAGAGAGAGGAGAGGAGAGAGAGGAGAGCAGAGGAGAGAAGGAGAGAAGAGAGAGAGAGATGAGAGGAGAGGAGAGAGAGGAGAGAGAGAAGAGAGAGAGAGAGAGAGAGAGAGAGAGAGGAGAGAGAGAGAGAGAGAGAGAGGAGGAGAGGAGAGAGGAGAGAGAGAGAGAGAGAGAGAGAGAGAGAGGAGAGAGAAGAGAGAGGAGGATGAGAGGGGAGAGAGAGAGAGAGGAGAGAGTGAGAGAGAGAGAGAGAGAGAGGAGTGAGAGAGGAAGAGAGAGAGGAGGACAATTTGACAATTTGACAAATTCGTTTATTTTAACCTGCCCTGGCTTAGGACCATAGGTCCCACTCTTCCGCCAGGACAGGCTCCAAAATAAATACATTACAAAATAAAACAGCAGTTGTTGACGAATACATCATTTACAATAATATTTTAACTGTACTAAAATTGTATACAAAATTTTTTAACATAATAACAATTAATAGTAATAAAATCTGTTTCTGTACATGAAAAAAGAACAAAACAAAACAAATAAATAAATTACCACAATTATCAAAGTATTGACATTATATAAGTTGTATCAAGAATCAACATAATAATAATAACAATAAATTTTACAAAATGTAGAAATAAAAATATTTTTCTGCATATGAATAATGTAAATCTATTAAATACAAAATTTTATAATAACATTTTAAAACAGTATAATCACAAAAAAAACACACTTTTGTCTCAAATTAATTAAATTGTTTATAATAATTAGGTATATCTCTGTAAAAGGATTCTCTCAATTTTTCTTTAAAACAATCTTTTACTTGTAGCATTTTTTACATCGTCATCCAGTTGTATTCATGTTTCTTATAGACTGAACATGGAAAGAAATTGGAGTAACGTAGTAGTCCTATGAATTGGAAACTGTAACGTGACATTTCCAAATCTCGTTTGCCTTGCATGTACTTGATCCATTTGGTATTAATTTTCAAACAAATAATCAGGTTTATGTTCCTTAAGAATACTGTACATAAACTGTTAAAACATTATATTCAATCCTTTCTTTTATCTTTAACCACCCTAAATCTCTATAAAATGGTGTGATCTGTGACGTGATCATCTAATCTCAAACCATAAAATATACCGTACGCACGCATTTTGTGCTCTCTGTAACTTAGTAATTAAACGTATTATTTACATCACAATAAGCGGCCAAAGAATAATTCAAAAAAAACAGGAAAAATTAAGGACATAACTAACACCTTTTTAACATAAACAGGTGGGTTAAAGCACAATTTCTTAAATTGGTACAAAAACTACTGTAAACTCTTTTAATGGACATAATTTACTTGATCTGTCCATGATAAAGAATTATTTATCCTTATTCCTAAATTAATTACAGATTTCTGGTATTCCAGATCTTCTCATCTATTTTAACTCGTGTAATATTTTCTAAATTTAATTGTGGACAACAGTCTTTGGAGTACCAAAGATGATTGGCTTACATTTTGAAATATTCAGATTAAGACCATGATCACTGCACCATTTAAATAACACTTTCCAGATCAACATTCATCATATTAACAGCATCATCAATTTTATCAATGTCACAATTAATATACAAATGCATATCATCTGCATAAAGCAACGATCTACAAAAAACAATTGGTTCATTTATTCTGTTTTATATACAATGAGAAACAATAGAAGCAGACAAAGTGGAACCTTGGGGTACACCAACTGAATTTAATTTCCAATCTGAAAAAGGTACCATTTACAGTCCTAATTCTTTGATACCTGTCACTCAAGTCACGAATCAAACCAAATCTATGGACTACTTCACTCAAATTGTATGATTTAAGAATAGAAAGCAACAATTTATGACTGACACAGTCAAAAAGCACGACTGAAATCTAAAAAGCATTAAAATTGTCAGTTTTCTCTTGTCTATAGACTTGATCTTATGTCGTCAGTAATTTTAATTAAAGCGGTCTGAGTACTATATGATTTTCTGTAACATGATTGATACTTATAAAGATTATTATTTTCATTTTACAAAATCACACAATTGTTTGTAAAACTAACTTATCAGCGATCTTGCCCAATACACATAAAATATTAATTGATCTGTAATGCCTATACTCCAGCGGATTGTCTACTTTAGGCAATGGTAATATCAAAGACTTCTTCCACTGTTTCGGATATTATACTCCATTTAGCAAAGAAAAATTTTAAAACATAACATAAAACATACTTAATTTCATCATAAATTATTCTAATGAACTTAAGTTGAATTCCATCATCCCCCGATTTGCGTTTAGACGAGATGTCTTGTAATACTTTCAAAATACAATCTACAGTGACTTCCCTAAAACTAAAACTTATATTCCTAGCTTGAAAACACTTGTCTCTGGTTATTTATAAAACTCAACAAGGTTATTATTTATATTATTGCTAATACCACAAAAATAATCATTTTAAACTATCTATATTTACGAAGGGTCTGATAAACTTTTACGCTCCTTTCCACCTCCATTATCTCGAACTACCTTCCACAGATCTTTACAATTCTTATTGGTTTGAAATAACGTTTGAAAATACTGATTCCTTCCATCTCTTAAAAGCCTTTTTATCCTATTTCGGAGAACTCTATAATTCTCACCATATTGTAACATTTTATGTCCTTAAAAAAGTTTGTACAATTACATCTCTTTGTGACATTAAATCTTTTAATTCATTAGTAATCCAAGGGACAACAAGTCTTTCGTTGTGATATTTTCCTCTCTGGCACATGTTTGTTATAAAGCTCTTTTATATTACTACTTAATATTTCTACTTTATCATCAATAGAATCGCTTAAGTACAAAATCATTTCCAGTTCAACGCCAAACATTCTCTTTTAGACTATCTATCGATATATTCTTAAAATCTCTCACCATCACAGACTCCTTATTTGACACAAGTTTCATCTTTAAATTAATTTTCTAAATAGATCAAATCATTGATATGAGATACCAGGACACTGGTTCTTGACCAAAAGTTTTTAACTCTACAAACATCATTACATATAATTAAATCAAGCCAAGTGTCTGATCTTGGTAGGTGAAAAGTAGGCTCCAACGGCACAAAACAGATACTAATTCAAATTGCTTATTAAATTTAACAACTCAGTCCTATCATAAAAATACCTCTCGGCACTCAAATCTGTATTTAAAATCTCCTACGATGACTACATTATTATAAATTGGTAATAATTGCGCTAGGACATTAAAAAATTCAGAAATGAAACCAATTTTCGGAGGCCTATAAACTATTACATAACAAACAACTTCCACCCTTGAGATATTTCTACAATTAAATATTCTGGCTTACGACAATAAATTGCCTGTGACGTTGCTTAAACTTTGTAACCAAGTGACTTCTTTATATAAACACCAATACCTCCTCCCTCTTTTTTTCTCTATCGTGTCTTATAAAATTGTAACCATCAATATTGTATGGTTGGGACAAAAACAACAGGTTTCAAAAATGTTTTCAGTTATTGCAATATATCAAACAAATTATTGTTGAAACAATCGATAAAAGACTCTTTGTGTACTAACAAATTTTCAACATTAACATGAGCTATTTTTACACATTTTCTCGAGCTATCAAATTTTTTCTTTCAACTTTGCTACAAGAGAGATTATTTCTATTAGAATCTGACATAAGACAATCTATTTGAGCTACAAACAAACAACACCGTACACCAACACAATGAGACAATATTTTAAACGGATAACCAAATAAATTCAACTTAAAACACCATCCGTTTTCACACATATCATAAATAACTACATTAATAACACATTTTCCAAGGCTTT
>NC_060209.1:208922500-208925000 GCF_021130785.1 Homalodisca vitripennis
ATCCGATTGCGTTAGACGAGATGTCTTGTAATACTTTCAAAATACAATCTACAGTGACTTCCCTAAAACTAAAAACTTATATTCCTAGCTTGAAACACATGTCTCTGGTTATTATAAAACTCAACAAGGTTATTATTTATATTATTGCTAATACCACAAAAATAATCATTTAAACTATCTATATTTTACGACTGGGTCTGATAAACTTTTACGCTCCTTTCACCTCCATTATCTCGAAACTACCTTCCAACAGATCTTTACAATTCTTATTGGTTTGAAATAACGTTTGAAAATACTGATTCCTTCCAATCTCTTAAAAGCCTTTTTATCCTATTTCGGAGAACTCTATAATTTCTCCCATATTGTAACATTTTTAGTCCTTAAAAAAAACGTTTGTACAATACATCTCTTTGTGACATTAAATCTTTTAATTCATTAGTAATCCAAGGACAACAAGTCTTTCGTTGTGATATTTTCCTCTCTGGCACATGTTTGTTATAAAGCTCTTTTATATTACTACTTAATATTTCTACTTTATCATCAATAGAATCGCTTAAGTACAAATCATTCCAGTTCAACGCCAAACATTCTCTTTTAAGACTATCTATCGATATATTCTTAAAATCTCTTCACCATCACAGACTCCTTATTTGACACAAGTTTCATCTTTAAAATTAATTTCTAAATAGATCAAATCATGATATGAGATACCAGACACTGGTTCTTGACCAAAAGTTTTTAACTCTACAAACATCATTACATATAATTAAATCAAGCCAAGTGTCCTGATCTTGGTAGGTTGAAAAGTAGGCTCCAACGGCCAAAAACAGATAAATTCAAATTGCTTATTAAATTTAAACAACTCAGTCCTATCATAAAAATACCTCTCGGCACTCAAATCTGTATTAAAATCTCCTACGATGACTACATTATTATAAATTGGTAATAATTGCGCTAGGACATTAAAAAAATTCAGAAATGAAACCAATTTTCGGAGGCCTATAAACTATACATAACAACAACTTCCACCCTTGAGATATTTCTACAATTAAATATTCTGGCTTACGACAATAAATTGCCTGTGACGTTGCTAAAACTTTGTAACCAAGTGACTTCTTTATATAAACACCAATACCTCCTCCTCTTTATTTTCTCTATCGTGTCTTATAAAATTGTAACCATCAATATTGTATGGGTTGGGACAAAAACAACAGGTTTCAAAAATGTTTCAGTTATTGCAACTATATCAAACAAATTATTGTGAAACAAATCGATTAAAAGACTCTTTGTGTACTAACAAATTTTCAACATTAACATGAGCTATTTTTACACATTTTCTCGAGCTATCAAATTTTTCTTTCAACTTTGCTACAAGAGAGATATTTCTATTAGAATCTGACATAAGACAATCTATTTGAGCTACAAACAAATAACAACACCGGTACACCAACACAATGAGACAATATTTAAACGGATAAGTAACCAAAATAAATCAAAACTTAAAACACATCCGTTTTCACACATATCATAAATAAACTACATTAATAACACATTTTCCAAGGCTTTTTGCTGCTAGTCAAGCCAGCTTTTGTAAGTCCTCCATTGATTCAATTACAACAAATCGATCACCTTCATTTTTACGCATAAAGATACGTCCATTTTTAACCCACAGGAAGGTGTACAACTTGTCCCGCTTGACTTTACGGGCTTCATTGAGGAGTTTCCGCTTATCCTGAGTAAGGCTGTCATTGATATATATCGGTACCGCGTCCCTCCTCCATGAACCCAAGGTTCTCTGGAATTCACGTTCCTTTTCTGTTTACGTTTTGAAATAAACTGCTCCTTATCAAGTTTGCGCAGGGAAACGCACAACAATACCGCCCGGTCTAGCGGAGTCCACCACAGCAGATCTATATCTGTAGCAATTATCTATCATTTCCTCTTGAAAATCAAAGCCAATTTTTGCAGACAGCTGCCTTAATAATGTCCATAACATTTTTCTCCTTTCTTCAATGGGACGCCGTTGATTTCTACCACATTGTCCCTCATTGCTTGTTCCAATTGATTTACTCTTTTAGTCAAAAATTTCGTTATTTCTTTTTAAATTACACTGTTCCTGACTTATGATCTCAAAATCTTTGACTAACTGGGTCACATTGTTTTCAATAGATTTGATACTCTCTCCATTCTCCTGAACCATGTAGAGTTGTAGATTTCAAGAGAATTGGCAAACTCTTTATTTTTTTTGATTAACCTCAAGACGAAACTCTTTCATTTCCATTGAGAATATCAGAAAAGTGTTAATATTCTCTTGTCTACAACTTGCCAATGTAGTTTCAACATTTGTCAATAGTCCTGTATGGGGATAGGCAACGGGACTAATCTTATCTGCGGCAGATAAGGCCGCGTCTGCTTTCTTATCTACCGCTACGTCTTGAACAATGCAGACAGGACACAACCAAGTTTTTTCTATCTTTAAAAAATCCTGTCTCGTCATTTT